>NW_028154022.1:12500-20000 GCF_964211835.1 Anser anser | reverse complement strand
ACCACTCGGAATGCACTGCAGTGAGTCCAGAGAGTGCACTGGCACCACTGGGGATGCACTGCAGTGACTCCAGAGAGTGCACTGGCACCACTTCGGATGCACTGCAGTGAATCCAGAGAGTGCACTGGCACCACTGGGGATGCAGTGCAGTGAGTCCAGAGAGTGCACTGGCACCACTGGGGATGCAGTGCAGTGAGTCCAGAGAGTGCACTGGCACCACTGGGGATGCAGTGCAGTGAGTCCAGAGAGTGCACTGGAACCACCGGGGATGTACTGCAGTGACTCCAGAGACTGCACTGGCACCACTGAAGATGCAGTGCAGTGAGTCCAGAGAGTGCACTGGCACCACTGAGGATGCAGTGCAGTGAGTGCAGGCAGTGCACTGGCACCACTGGTGATGCAGTGCAGTGAGTCCAGAGACTGCACTGGCACCACTGGGGATGCACTGCAGTGAGTCCAGGGAGTGCACTGGCACCACTGGGGATGCAGTGCAGTGAGTCCAGAGAGTGCACTGGCACCACTGCGGATGCAGTGCAGTGAGTCCAGAGATTGCACTGGCACGACTGGCATCCCCAGTGGTGCCAGTTTTTCATAGTTTCTAAGTTATTTAGATAGCATAATCTGGCTGGGGATCATGACTGGGGATTATTAGGTTGATCAGTGAAGACAGGAAAGATATTGCTGAATTGTGTCAGAGCACTAGCTTTGGACCACGTAGTTTGAATCACATCTGCACACCATTCTGGATTAGGTTAAAACATTTTTTTTTTTTACTTGCATATATTCCAGAGCTAACCATTGTTAATGATCTGTGTACCAACCAGGACCTATGGTCCTTCAATCTGAGGGCTTAAGTTTGCTGCATCTAAAGGAAGTTACATGTGCACAAAGTACCACAAAATCGCTGACATGCGGCAAATCATCCCCTGGGGTAAAATAAATAAAGTTTCCTATATGCAACAAGTGCCACATCTTTTTTTCTCTTTTTAACTTGCATGTTTCTTTCAGACTTTATGATTTGTATTTCTCTGCGCTCCACTTTGACAATGCCAATCGCAAGCGTAACAAAAAGAAGAAAAAGGAGAAACATCAGGAAAGTGAAAGGCTTCTTGGAATACTTAGGTCCTCGTTTCCAGAAGAAAACCCGGGAGAAGAAGGAAGAATGCCATCCTCCAGATGGCTCTTTATGAGAGCAATGCAGAAGTGAGGGCAGTAAACAACCTCACAAGGAAGGGAAGCCTTCCAGTGCAGGTGAAAGCAAGAAATACAGCTCCATCGCATCCAGCGAGTATATTAAAGGTAAGCGGCTGCAGTTTATGGGATTCCTTTTAGATTAATCTAGAGATTATTTAAAACAGTCTTTAAATGCTTGATGACTGAACAGTCTGCTGGATATTAAAATATGTTTTGAAAAATATGTTTCAAGTGTTGTTTTTTCAGCTATGTGGGGAGAACAAATACAGTGGCTATGAATATTTTGGCTATTATTCAGAACAGCATTTCTTCTTTGCATACTTCTTTGTTGTTCTACCTCAATATACATCTAATTGTTAGACTGCTGGATTTGTTCCCAGTATTGATGACAAAGCACACTATAGATGCTGTCTGCGTTACTGGAAAATGATTTGTTTCAAAGTAAAATGACTTCCAGGTAAGGTAAACGCTGAGCATGCTCTTCCTGCCTCCTTCTTCACAGTGCTCATAGTAGATCGCTTACGTATGTATTAGTCAGATTCTCTTATAAACTCCTAGTGCATCTCTGGAATTTTGAATTTACAGTGACTTTACGCTCTTCTCTCTCGCTCCTCTAGGCGGTTTCATCTGTTACCAGAGCTCTAGAACTATTTGTGAAACCTGAAGAGCTGGATGGAGAGAATTGCTACAAATGTAGCGAGTAAGATTATTACTAATTATGTCTTAATACTAGATATTAGTTTTATGTATTGCATGACTTAGAGCATAAGTTATCTTTTAACTTCATTTAGAAATAAGGAGACGCAGCTTTGTTGTTGTTGTTGTTGTTGTTGTTGTTGCTTCATTTTGTAGTAGTGGTGAGCTGAAGCAAGGAGCTATGGAGAATGATTTGGAGTGGAAGGCAGCAGCAGGTTCCTGTGAGTTGAGAATGTGAGCTGGCTCTGTGGTAATTAATGTTAGCAGCCTGTGCTGGCTCACTAAGCAGCGTCTTGCACAGCTCTTGAACTGTGTCCTTACGTGGAGCTGTCTCCTTATGCGGAGACTATTTACAGGGGTTCCACAGAAGGACAAAGTCCAATCCACTTTCTAACCACCACCAAGCTCTTATATTTTAACATTGTATGTGGTTTGGTTTTTTAAGTTAAACAAGTTTAATTTAGAAAGTTATACATGTACTTAAACATCATGAATTATATTTACAAAACATCCTACCTTTATATCCAAAGTGATATCAAGAAATGCCTCATATGTATCCGAAACTGCTTTGCAATTCAAGCACTTCAGTGGAAGCAAAATATAAATGCTTAACAATACGTGGAGGAGACTAACTGTCCAAATTCAAGTTGTCGATAGATACTACTTTAGACAAGCTGCAGACTGCTTTACTACCGACAAAAGACACAGATCAGTTCTAAGGACAGGAATATTTTTAAAAGTACCTCTTGATCTTAGAAATCCTCCAAATATTTGATGAATGATGGTGGTAGCTTGAGAAGATCTGTCCAATCTGGAAATAAATTATAATCAGACCTCAGAAGATTTAAGGCACACAGTTAACTCTTCAAAGAGTTTTATGAAAACCAAGGATGACGTAGACTTTCAGTTTTGATAGTAAATAAAGGACTACAAGGTGCTAGAGAACGTATAAAAGTGAATTTGTTTATGCTGACTTGGTGCTTCCATTCAAGCACGCTTCCTGCATAGCATCGACAGTATAGCGCAAGAACTCGTGTGCGTCTTCTTGACTGCCAAAACGGAAATGTTGTCCTATTGCTAAATAAGAAGATGATAGTATTTACCTCATTTAAAAATGAAATAATTCTCGTATTTCTAAAATCTCTCTTCTTTATAGTGTTAAAACCATTTATACACATCAAATAATTATTTGAAGATTACAAGATACTGAAAAAGAAACACATCTGAAGCCACTTACGACTGAGGTTATTGATAACACGCGTAGGCTCGATGGCATCAACAGTGCAACGCAGGGCCTGGTTAATGTGAGTCTCCATCGTGCACATCATGCAAAAATCTTGTTCACGACCTGAAGAGTGAAAGAAGAAAGCATCCCAGTCTAGCGAAACAGACATAACTACAAACAAACATATAAGTAACATTTAAACTATAGATACAGTATCCACTCTCCTTGTCCCAACAGTCTCGTAACATTTCATTTCACACAACTTTATAGAATAAAAATATCCATTAAGCTTGTGTTCAAGTGCATTTTGTGATGAGAAATCTAAAAGACTACTGCAAAGTCACGTTTGTGAAGGCTGACAGGAATGTGAACTCCACAGGCTGCAAAATATATGAGGAAAGAATATTTGACATTGATGATACAGCATTAAGAGAATGTGGGTTATTTTCAGCACAGTGCTGTCAGGTGAGCTTCATGATACAGAGCTACGAGTCCTTTGGGAGAAAGGAAAAACTAAAGTAATGTATGTAATAGTACTTCTGCCCTCCTTTTTTCAACAGGATTCTTAACTGAAACAATTTCTATATACAGGAAGAAAACAGTTAAATTTCTAGGTATCGATACAAAGATACCAGCCTAAAAAGCATACACGTTTAGTACAACATTTAGTTTATAGTACAACATTTTATTTAGGACAAAATCAGTCTAGATTTTAATACAGTCCCACAAAAAAATCTAGTCATGTTCATAACAGCTCATATTGCTTTCTAGGTTTTGTTTTTGTTTGCTTCTGTTTTTTTTAATTGGTTCAACAACGAACAGACCATTTATTGTAGTGCATTATGGAACCTAGGCTGTGAAGACTAAAGACCTATGATGCCAACATCCTAAATTTTATTGCCTTTCTAGCAGCAGGAAGCCCAAATAGCCCAAATGCCAAATGTTCATTAAATGCATTCCTGTCCAATGCACTTCATTATTCCCATGAAGCAAGAAAAGATCCTTTTAAAAAAACAAACAAACAAACAAAAAACACACATGGTGCATTAAACGCACTCCATATGCTATTCTGAGCCCACTGCTAATACAATGCTCAAAGCCAGCTTCCACAGGTAAAATCAGGCAAGTAACTTTGTCTCACAGAATCACTGCTGTTCTTTCACCTTCAGAGCTATCCAACAGATTTAAAATACTGTTAGAAAGTACTCACATGACTGGCTGTGCTCAAGAGAAAGCATGTAATTGGCAAGTGGGGGGGTGTAGGTCAAACACTGTAGAGTAGCATTAAGAAAACGTGTGTTGCCAAGATTGTACAGGCCAACTCCAACACTTTGTGTTTCTTGCCAATCCATACATATCTTAGGTGGAAAAAGAATCCTTTGTGGCAGAGCAATTCCATAATTAACAACTGCAAGAAAGTTATATTTAAAAAGAGATTTTGTTTGTTTCTAAGAAAGGCATTAGGTATATATAGGTATAGTAAATATATAAAGTATATATAGGTATAGTAAAAATACTATTCTGCGGGAGCACCTAGAGGAACTAGCTACAATCCAAAACAGAAAAACTTATTGCAGACAGCTTTAATACCGCCAAATTCAAATTGGCTGGTCAACACAACGTTTTGGGAAAAAAAGTTTAGTCAACCATTTTAATTTTTCTAAGGCAAGGCTAACTGCCATCCTGTTTTTAGTATCTAACGCCAAGTTCCTCTCCATCTATAATCTTTAACCTGATTACCTCAACTACTGCTTTTTTCCTTATTATAACTTAAACCACAAACTTAGACTTGAAATTATATGGTAATAAATGCAAGGACAATGTAAAAACAAATAACTAGGAATGACGGTACCCCTACAAATATCAGATCTTTTCCTGAGCAATGTTAGCATTCAAAAACCTGTGAATAATGGAAGCTGTGAATAGCAACAATAAAACGCTTTTCTTTGCAAAACAGTCCCCAGTGGTGCCAGCGCACCCTCTGGAGTCACTGCACTGCATTCCCAGTGGTGCCAGTGCCCTCTCTGCACTCACTGCAGTGAATCCCCAGCGGAGACAGTGCACTCTCTGGACTGGCACCACTGGGGATGCAGTGCAGTGAGTCCAGAGAGTGCGCTGGCACCACTGGGGATGCAGTGCAGTGAGTCCAGAGAGTGAACTGGCACCTTGGGTATGTAGTGCAGTGAGTCCAGAGAGTGCACTGGCACCATGGGGATGCAGGGCAGTGAGTCCAGAGAGTGCGCTGGCACCACTGGGGATGCACTGCAGTGAGTCCAGAGAGTGCACTGGCACCATTGGGGATGCACTGCAGTGACTCCAGAGAGTGCACTGGCACCACTGGGGATGCAGTGCAGTGAGTCCAGAGAGTGCACTGGCACTACTTGGGATGCAGTGCAGTGAGTCCACAGAGTGCACTGGCACCACTGGGGATGCACTGCAGTGAGTCCAGAGAGTGCACTGGCACCACTGGGGATGCAGTGCAGTGAGTCCACAGAGTGCACTGGCACCACTGGGGATGCACTGCAGTGAGTCCAGAGAGTGCACTGGCACCACTGGTGATGCACTGCAGTGAGTCCAGAGAGTGCACTAGCACCACTGGGGATGCAGTGCAGTGAGTCCAGAGAGTGCACTGGCACCACTGGGGATGCAGTGCAGTGAGTCCAGAGAGTGCACTGGCACCACTGGGGATGCAGTGCAGTGAGTCCAGAGAGTGCACTGGCACCATTTGGGATACACTGCAGTGAGTCCAGAGAGTGCACTGGCACCACTGGGAATGCACTGCAGTGAGTCCAGAGAGTGCACTGGCACCACTGGGGATGCAGTGCAGTGACTCCAGAGGGTGCACTGGCACCACTGGGGATGCAGTGCAGTGAGTCCAGAGAGTGCAGTGGCAACACTGGGGATGCAGTGCAGTGAGTCCAGAGAGTGCACTGGCACCACTGGGGATGCAGCGCAGTGAGTCCAGAGAGTGCAGTGGCAACACTGGGGATGCAGTGCAGTGAGTCCAGAGAGTGCACTGGCACCACTGGGGATGCAGTGCAGTGAGTCCAGAGAGTGCACTGGCACCACTTCGGATGCACTGCAGTGAATCCAGAGAGTGCACTGGCACCACTGGGGATGCAGTGCAGTGAGTCCAGAGGGTTCACTGGCACCACTGGGGATGCACTGCACTGAGTCCAGAGAGTGTACTGGCACCACTGGGGATGCAGTGCAGTGAGTCCAGAGAGTGCACTGGCACCACAGGGAATGCAGTGCAGTGAGTCCAGACAGTGCACTGGCACCACTGGGGATGCACTGCAGTGACTCCAGAGAGTGCACTGGCACCACTGCGGATGCACTGCAGTGAGTCCAGAGAGTGCACTGGCACCACTGGGGATGCAGTGCAGTGAGTCCATAGAGTGCACTGGCACCTCTGGGGATGCACTGCAGTGAGTCCAGAGAGTGCACTGGCACCACTGGGGATGCAGTGCAGTGAGTCCAGAGAGTGCACTGGCACCACAGGGGATGCACTGCAGTGAGTCCAGAGAGTGCACTGGCACCACTGGGGATGCAGTGCAGTGAGTCCAGAGAGTGCACTGGCACCACTGGGGATGCACTGCAGTGAGTCCAGAGAGTGCACTGGCACTCCTCGGAATGCACTGCATTGAGTCCATAGAGTGCACAGGCACCATTGGGGATGCAGTGCAGTGAGTCCAGAGAGTGCACTGGCACCACTGGGGATGCAGTGCAGTGAATCCAGAGAGTGCACTGGCACCACTGGGGATGCAGTGCAGTGAGTCCAGAGAGTGCACTGGCACCACTTGGGATTCAATGCAGTTAGTCCAGAGAATGCACTGGCACCACTGGGGATGCAGTGCAGTGAGTCCAGAGAGTGCACTTGCACCACTGGGGATGCAGTGCAGTGAATCCAGAGAGTGCACTGGCACCACTGGGGATGCAGTGCAGTGAGTCCAGACAGTGCACTGGCAACACTAGGGATGCATTGCATTGAGTCCAGAGAGTGCACTGGCACCACTGGCGATGCACTGCAGTGAGTCCAGAGAGTGCACTGGCACCACTGGGGATGCAGTGCAATGAATCCAGAGAGTGCACTGGCACCACTGGGGATGCAGTGCAGTGAGTCCAGTGAGTGCTCTGTCACCACTGGGGATGCAGTGCAGTGAATCCAGAGAGTGCACTGGCACCACTGGGCATGCAGTGCAGTGAGCCCAGAGAGTGCACTGGCACCACTGGGGATGCAGTGCAGTGAATCCAGAGAGTGCACTGGCACCACTGGGGATGCAGGGCAGTGAGTCCAGAGAGTGCACTGGCACCACTGGGGATGCACTGCAGTGAGTCCAGAGAGTGCAATGGCACCAGTGGGGATGCAGTGCAGTGAATCCAGA